>NW_020897693.1:41869175-41876970 GCF_003984885.1 Neopelma chrysocephalum
TGTCGAGTTTCGGAGACTTGGCAGGAAGCCAACTCCAAACTTGCACATTACAGTGTGCTTTTACTTTAGCTATGTAGGTAGGTGGTATAGTTTATTATATAGTTCTGCACAAGTCTGACGTTAATGGTAAGAAACAAATCCAGTTTATTGGGGGGGAGATCTAATTCAGCCAAGGTGGTGCTAATTTTCACAAACATGGTGTGGTAGCTGTCACAAAGACTGTCTCTCTTAGAGCAGTAAATCCAATCTCTGATTTTTTAATAGACCGAGTACATGCTTATCAGGTTAGTGCTAGTTCTCTATGCAGGTCACTATGTATTTCTCAAAACTCCACTGCTATGGCAACAAAGTAAGTATTTTGTTCACTTAGAGGCTAATGACATTACTCTAAAAGAGAAATTGAGGGCATTTATCAGAGATTTTTACAGTGACAGATACTGACAAATGTCATAATAAAGCTAACATCCACAGACTTAGTTGAAGTAATTATTAGAATAAGAAGAAAATTGCAGTTTTGTAAATATAACCAAATAACCACTGTATTTCTTAACAATGTTTTCTTTTCCTGAAGTCTTAATTATTCTAAATTGGGGAAAGAGAGAACAAATATTAACATCGCAAGCTGGCTACTCTGTTGGGAACACAGTACTAGCAATACACACAGAGCCCTTTACTGCTCCATCTCTCATTTTAAATCAACCCAAGCCAGTGATGACTGAAATGAATTTGTCACATGCCAGATGGCATAACTGATATAGGTTGGTGGCTTCAGCCAAGCTTCTGCTCACATCATGATCACTTCTGCCATTACTGCCAACTATTCTATTCTAATTCTCTACCCTGCCCTAATTTCTATCTTACTATACTCTACACCTTCCTTCTCAGAACAGTTCCTTTCCTGTCCTCTCACAGCAGGAGATCTCGTTGATTTTTTTTCTGTAGATAGTGCTGTGTGGTAGTACCATCAAAGGCTTAATAGGAAGTTTTCATCGCATTTTTAAGTCTCAGGACAGAGGCTAAGACTGGATATCTTCCCGTCAGAAGAAATTATTTTCCTGCACAAGATTATACAAGCTGTCAGGAATACTGTGTTATTTTTGTGCATAGACATAATTTTCTGTGAACAAGAAGAGGTGCTTTTCCTGTTCACTGTCCTTTGGCTGATGCCCGTTAACCTAGGTGTCTGAGCCCTGAGGAACATCCTGTGTCAACCATGATACATGCTGTAGGCTATTTGAGTTGAGCCTAACTGCCCAGTTTAATCCTAGACAGATCTTTTCCTCAAGCAATTATCTATTTTACAATCATTCATGAGGATTAATGCTTACAGAGAGCAAAGATTTAGAGATAAATTAAATTTCATGGGGTCTAACTATTGCTGTCAAATACGCATGTCTGAGCCTGAGGGACTCCATCTGCTGTTTGAATCTGACAGAGAAGAGGTTGGTCCCTACACAGGACCTATAGAGGCTTCAGTCCTGTACCAAGTGCCCTGCATCAGCATTGGTTTAGCCTAGTAAATACCCAAAAAACACCATGTGGATTGAAAAGTCCTGAGGGCCAGAGAAGCTTGCCTTCTCCTGCTCCAGTTGATTCTGTGTTTGACTTTTCTTACTGGGATTGCCATTGGCTCATCAAGCAGACTCTGCTCTCCCTTGACTCCCTCCATGCCACAGCCTTCAATTCAGATAGGCTTGTAGTGATTACTTTTCAAACATGTCCCCACCTCTACTGTGGCTTTTAATATCCCTATCACCATGCAGTTATTGATAACTTCCTGCCAAAAAATGAGGGCATTTCAAAAAATCAAGACATTGGCTTAAAATAAATGAAATTGGAAGTTGGCTGTTTTTGTTTTGTATTGTTTTATAAAACTTCCAGGGTATTTAGGCCCTTGCCTCTCATTTAGGCATTGAAATCCTCATTTGTTTCAAACATTGTTTATATTGCATTTGAGTCTTTGAATATGTCAGGCAAGAACTAACTTTCATTTAAAATTCAACTAGAGATTCATGTAATTACCTGACTCTGGAAGCTGAGCCTTTAAGGAACCATCATGGGAATGTAATAAGGGTTGGTAACAGTGACCATGTCTGTATATAAATGTGTAGATATATACTCGTAAACAGATAGATAGAATTCTTTTTAATATATACATACATTTACTTTAATTTATGAACAATGTAAGGAATTCTCTGTTCATGATTCAAGGTAGGATAGCTTAGGATTTTGTATTTTTCAGAAAGGATTACCTTTCTAAAAGTAGATTTGCTAATGCTTGGAGATTAAAAAAAATCTCTGTTTGGAGCTGAACACTTGAAAATGTAATTCAAAATGACAACAGTCATATATAAATAGTGACTTCAGCTCTTGATGACTTCTTTTCCCCTTACAGTGTTTTTATTAATTTATTCTTGAATTATATTGTAACTACAATGCACACTGTTAGGCAGACAAAGTTTAGTTAAAAAACAGCTCAATGCACAGAAACAGGATGCTCCCCAACCCTTCCAAACCTTATTTACCTTATCCTGCAAAAGCCACAGCAGAAGGAAATATGATAATTAAGTCTATTCAGCCAGTGAAACAGAGAATGCAGTTTATAACTAATTCCTCAGTGAGGTGTAGATGTATTTCACAACTATCTTGAATATATTTTTCACCTTAGTATCCAGACATCCAGCTGACTGATATTCAAGGATCACCTCCTTCAAGTGCCAGAATGGTCTCTTCCAACATGGAGATTGTCAAGCACAGGTCCAGAAGACATACATGGCTGAACAAGGTGTTCCTGACCAAAGTCAAGAAAAAAAGCATACAAAATGTGAAAGAAGGAGAAGGTGACCTGTGATTCACGCAGAAACACTGGCCAAGTGTGCAGGGATGGGGTTAGGAAAAGCAAGGGCCACCAGGAATTGAATACATTGAGGGAATATGAAGAACAATGAAAAGGGATTTTGTGGAGACAGCAGCAGCAAAAGGAAGGCTAAAGAAAAGTGAGTCTGTTGCTGAATGGGGCAGGGGACCTGCTGATGAATTAAATGAAAATGGCCAAAGTACTCAAATTCTCCTTTACTTTGCTCTTTTCTGGTAGGACCTTGTCTTCAGGAATCCCAGGCCTCTGTGGTCAGTGGGACATTCTGGAATAAGGAGGACTTACCTGTCAGTAGAGGACAATCAGATAAGGGAACATTTTAAAACAACCTGACAGACACACGCCTATGGGATATGATAGGATGCACACAGAAGTGATGGAGTTGGCCAATGACATGGTGAGACTGCTTTTGATTATCTTTAAAAAGGACAAAGCAACTGGGAGAGTCCTGAGAAAGAGAAGAAAGCAAATGTCACTCCTATTTTAAAGAAGGACAAGCAAGAATGTGGGAGCCCAAACCCAGCTTTCAGCAAAAGGAAAACAAGGGCTGACAAAAACCTCATGATCTGAAGGAGCTGGACCCTTCTCACAAGACCTGTTAAAGTTCTACCTTATGGATTAAGCCTGGCTCCAGCAGGAATCAGAAAGGACTTTTTGAGATGATTGTATCAAACCATGTCTAAACCCCTGTAATCCCTCTATCTCTCATGTAATCCTAATAGGAGAAAAATTAACTATTTAGAAACTGCAGTAAAAACTTGTGTCACTCCCCAATTAACATAGCCTGTCCCCTTCATTAACATGTCCAGCCCCAGATGCCTTTAAATTGTTTTCTCGTGTTCAATAAAGTATTCCGGCTCCCCCAAACTGGGATCGTGTAGCCTTTATTTTTCAGATCGCCACTCAAGAGGATCCAGGAAACCATAGGTCATTTCTCTTCACCTTGATCCCTAGGAAGATGATGGAGCAAATAATTCAGTAAACCAATTCCAAACACGTTAAGGACAAGGAGGTGATTTGACACAGTCAATGTGCATTTACAAAGGGATAATCATGCCTGACCAACCTGATAGCTTTCCACAACAAAATTACTAGCTCAGTGGATGAGGGGAGAGCAGTGAATGTTTATCTTTAGCAAAATTTTCATCTCTGTCTCCCGTAACATTGGCATAGACAAACTGATGAAGTATGGACTAGGCAAGTTGACAATGATATGAATTGAAAAGTGGCCAAACAAACTGCCAGGCTCAAAGGGTTGTGATCAGGGGCAACAAGTTCACCTGGAAAGCAGTCACTGGGCTGGTACTATTTCCTATCTCTGCCAGTGACCCAGATGATGGGACACCCTCTGCAGATATATAGATGATACAAAACTGGGAGGAGCAGTTGATACACCAGTTGGTTTTGCTGCCATTCAAATGAGTCTTGAGAGGTTGGAGACGTGGGCCAACAGGAATCTCTTGAAGTTGAACAGATGAAAATTCAAGTCAGGGGCAATAACTAAGCACCAGTACAGGTGAGGCTGGCCAGCTGAAAAGCAGCTGTGAGAAGAATGACATGGGGGTGCTGGTAGTCACCAAGCTGACTGTGAACCAGCAATAAGCCTTTGTGGCAAGAAGGCCAACAGAATCCTGGGCTGCATTAGGAAGACCATGATCAGCTGGTCAAGGGAGGTGGTTATTCTCCTCTACTTAGCACCAACTAGACCAGTGGTATGTCTAGTTCGGGTCTCACCAGTACAAGAAAGACATGCATATACTGGAGTAAGTCAAGGGAAGGGCTAGGTGATGAAGAGACTGGAGCAGCTGTCATATAAGGGGATGCTGAGAGGGCTGGGATTGTTTAGCCTCAATGAGAAAAGGTTTGGAGCAGGGAGCAGTGGGGGGTCTTGTCAGTGTGTACAAATTCTGTAGGGGAGGGAGTAAGAAGATGGAGCCAGACTTTTCTCAGTGGACGTAAGTGGCAGGACTAGAGGCAATGGAAACAAACTGAAATATGGGAATTTCCACTTAAACATATGAAAAAACTTTCTATTGTGAGGATGGTCAGATGTTTGGACAGGTTGCGTAGAGAGGTTGTGTGGTCTCCATCCTTGCAGATATTTGAAACCTGATTGAACATGGCCCTGAGCAATTTGCTCTAGCTGACCTTGCTTTGAGCAGAGGAGTTAGATCAGACAAGCTCCAGAGCTTCCTTCCAAACTCAGAGATTCTATGATTCTGTAAAATTTCCATGCATGATCTCAGAAAAGTAACATTTATTCTTTTAATTTTTAGCAGTTAGTATGTAAGTTTTCCACTCCCCATTCATTTATTGTTAAAAGTATGTTCATCCATTAATGGCTTGTTGACTTTCAGATGCCTGCAGCTTTTATGTGTTCTCTTAACTGAGTGTGTGTAGAGGGAAAAAGCATATGGAAATAAACCTTAGCTGCTTAAAAATGTTTCCAGTGGAGCACTGTACCCATTTTATTAGGCACTCTCATGAGGATCTTGCTGAGAAATGATGACTTTGGTTCAGCACAGAGACTTGAGAAATTAATTCCCAGAGTGCCATGTTCCCTTTATTTGCTCATTTATGACATTTGTTCACAATGTAAAGTGTGATTCTCCATACTTGTATTAAAAAACTAGGCAACTATTAAATTGTTTGACCAAATAACAGATGGCTTGTATAGGATTTAGTTAGAGCTTAGGCATTGTTTAGACATACAAAAGGACTCATAAGTAATAAATTGCTTTCCATGTACCTGAACTACGTGCTGAACTGTGTAGGACCTTGTTCAGTAAATGCAGGCATAGCTGCAATTTTCAGGCACTTAAACCAAAGCAGAAATTTTACAAGAGAAATGGAATTAATATTTTCTCAGTGTATTCCTACTTCATCAAGCTGAGTGTTTTTAGTATTCTCACCACTGTGGTATGTGAACATTTGGTATATTTTAAAGATACCTATGAAATCTGAGTTCATCTCAGTGCAGAGAGTTCCCTATTGTTCTGTAATGCGCAATAAAGCAGTTCAGATTTATTTGTGGTATCAACAGACAGAAATTTAGACTTAGACTAAAGATGAAACCTGCTTTCAACATCTTATTTCAATGAAGTCTGAAAGCCATTTTTATGTATTTTCATCACTTATGATCTATGATGAGAGACCTAGGGTTGTGGGCAGCAGGGCTTGCAGCACCACATGACATCCCTGGGCACTTCATTAAATAAAATTAAATAGAAAAACTCCCATTGACTTCAATGGGATCTCATATCAGCTTCTAATAAAAGAAAAATCCTAAATGTTTACCGTCAAATATTTAAATGTAAAAGAGAAAACTTAGATGTTCAGGTAGCAACTTACGTGATCTTACAGCGAGCTCAACAGGAAGAAAAAAACCATATATAGGAATAAGCTGATGTTCCTTGCTTTTGTGAAGTACTACTCAGGGAAATGGAGGCAACTTCTCTCCCAGTTAACTCATGCCTTTCAGTTGCTGATCAGTGCCATTGTAGTTGTGGCAGCCTGTTCATATTAGCCAGTGGTAGTGGTATAAATTGGCTCTACTCGCTCTTTGGGGCTCACAAGCAGCAGGGAGTGTGGAAAAAACTATGGCCTCAAGTAAGAGCTCTGTTTTGTACCTAAGAGGTGCTGAAGAAACATTGCACGTGCAGTATATTTGGAAGATTGCTTTCAGAAAAAAACCCAACCTGTTAAATGCCAGTAACAGCATCTGCCCCTTCACTGCAGCTCCTGGCACAGAACGTGCATCGTCACCAAATCAGGGCAGCACTGCCTTGTTCAATGAATAATAAAACATACCTGTTTTCCTCCACCTCCACAGCACAGTTCTCTTTGGTTGCCACAGGCCTACTCCTCTTACACAGCTCAGTGTTTTGATGAGAGTGTGTTGCAACTGAATTTTTTGTGTGTAAACATCAAGGCTCCCATGCCCTGGCTGATGAAATACTATTGCTTCTATGTAGCTTTTTCAGAGGTGCGAGGATCTGAAAAACTGGTTTGTAAAGTTTCACAGAAGAAACTCATAGTTAACTTTTCATTTCTGAGACCTGGTAAGGCCAAGTCAGGACACCAAGGAAGTTGACAGGACACATGGTGGTGAAATAATTTCTCTTGGAGTAATTTTATTGTTATTACTGTACTCCCACCACAATCGGATGAAGGCCTTTTCATTCCACCTTCGTCCTGAGACAATCACCATGGCTGGGATCTGGCGATGGAGAGGGAACACGGTCGGGGCTGAGCGCAGCCCTCGTCTCAGGGAAGGCATGACGGTCCCCAGGGGCTTGGTGCGCTAGGGAAACAGGTGGGGAAACCCGGGCAGAGGCACCCGACTGCCTGCCCTCCTGGGGTAAACAGCTGGAGCCCAGGGGGGTCGAGGGAAGAGGTACTCAAGTGAGCAATAATTCTGTTCCATGCAAGGAATCAAACGGGGTACCCAGAACTGCCCTCCCTGGACTCGCTCAGCGCAGCCGGGGGTGAGCAGCACCAGCCCCCTGGCACACCCGGGGGACACCGCCGAGGCTTACCAAGATCTTCGGGCTCGGCAGCTCCCAACCTGGCGCCGTGGGAAGCTCGGTGGGGCACCCCACCCCAACACACCCTACCCGGCCCGACGCGCTCCCGTCCTGACCAGCTCAGCTCCCCTCCCTTTCCCTCCTCTGCTGTCCCGTCCCGTCGCTCCCGAGGCCGTTCCCGGTCTCGGCGCCAGGCGCTGCCCCTTTAAGCGCGCTCCCGCCCGGCGCCGCCCGCCCGCCGCTCCCCGGCCCGCAGCCCTGCGGCAGCGGCACCGGCGGCGGCACCGGCACGGGCAGCAGCTCCATCGCGGCCGGGGGCCGGCGCTCCGCGGCGCCGCGGGGCAGAGCGGGGCGGCAGCATGTCCACCAAGGCGGAGCAGTGTGAGTGGGGGCC
>NW_020897693.1:41877370-41897282 GCF_003984885.1 Neopelma chrysocephalum
CGGGGCCCGTCCGAGGGGAGGGGGCGCGGGGCCGGGGGCGCCGTCCCGCCGGTGGCGCTGCCCCGCTGCCCCCCCGCCGCCGCCCCGGCGGGACAGCGCTGCCCGCGCCCCTCCCGCGGCTTTGGCTAGCGGGCGGCGCAGAGGGAGGGGGCTGCCGGCGTTCTGGCTCTTTCTGCCGGAGCCGCCGCCGGTGCGCGGTCGCGGCGGCCCCCGGAGCCCCTCGCTGGCCGGGCGGTCCCCGCGGGCGGCGGCGCGTTTGTGCGAAGACAGCGCCAGGGATCCGCGGGGAGAAATGAGGGGTCGGGGCTGGGAGTTAAGATTGAGACTGCCGGCTTGGCCCTCCGCCCCACGGCGGGAAGGGTCCAGCCTGCCTCGTCTGCCAGCGCTATGCCCTATCCCAAGGGATGCAGCCACCTGAGAGACTGGAGATGCGCTGTGGAGACCAGCGGTGACCCACGCGTTACCACCTTGCAGGTGGTCTGAGAGTGAGATAGAGTGAAGACAGAGTCGTGCTGCCGTTCTTGCCCGTGCCATTCACCTTTTGGGTGAATGTAGGCTGGGTGTTCGTGTCTTGCCTGCGGACAGCCTGCGACAGTGCCCAGTGTCCCATCAGGATTCCCCCGCTGCTGGCATTCCCCTGTGACTCTGCTCCGTCACGGGTGTTTTAACCACCATGTTGGCTGGATCCGATCGGAGGATGATCAGATGACATGGTGGTTGGCATATCAGCATCTGTGGAATGGAAGTGTTCCCCAGTGTTGTTACAGCTGCTAACACCTGGTGTGTCTGCAAGAGTCCTAATAGGAGGCTGAGAGGAAAATAACGGGATAGTCAAGCTTGTCATCCATATCAGAGCTACTTTCTCCTCGATACAGTGCCATGGTTATGAGCAGGCAGTCTGTGACCAGGAGGTTGGATTGATGTTTGTCATGATGATGTGATGTGATTTGACACTTCACATGCTGAGATTTGCTCTCTTCTTCCTCCAGGTCACTGAGGAGGATCATTGTATTTATATATGCCTTTGCTGAACCTATCTAACAAAAATACCTGTATTTTTTTCCTTTAGGGTTTACTGCTTATTTAATGGATGATCTTGCTTTTGAAATATTATGCGGATGTTAAAGTATTGCTGTAGAGGTACAGTTCTGGCCTCATAAATAGAGACACAATGTTCTGACTGTGCAGAAACCCTGAAGTGTGCAATGTTTGGATATGTACCATTCTGTTCTTTCTGCCTTCTCTACCCTCCACCTGAGTTCTGAAATAGTTTCATCTTTCATGTGACACTTATACATTAATTATGCTTCCTTCACACTGCCATGCGGAAGAATTTGTGGCACCTTTTGTCCCAGCACTGCCTATGGCATTTTCTTTTATTCTGCCTTCTCTGTTCCTCCATTCCTAATGCTTTTGGTCTGCTCCGTTTGAGCTTCTTTTTCATATTTAATCCTTGGGTGGTTTTTATTTTCATCCCTTTGTACTTTTCAAGACACTATGTCTAGGTCTGCCACGTCCCTGTTGCCCTCTATTTTAAGATTTACTTGGGGTCTGGATTTCAGATCTTTCTACCTCCTAATATTCTTTTTCATGATACTCCAGGAAGAGTATTCAGTTAATGGGCATATCCTGTGCATTCTAACCTGCTGAATGTATTTTGTTTACCAAGGCTACTCCCCTGCTAGTTCTTATGACATTACCAAATGTCTCTACATAACTTCAAGATTCCCTCACCTGCAATTTTTGACTAATGGGCTCTGACAAGGATGTATTGATGTGCATACACCACTACCAGTCAAACTTTCAAACCCCAACTGTTGCTGTTGTTGCTTCTGCCCTCACTGACTGACAGGCAAGAACCAGAATGTCTTGGGAAGGACTCAAGTCACAAGTCATAATGAATCTCAATTTACCAAGAACATCAGCAAAACACTACGAATGAGGAATCACACTGATTGGAACAGAAGATGTGCTGGTCTAAACATGACTCTGTGGCTACCCCACAGCTCTTGAGCAGGTTGTATGAACAACAGGTAAAATGATGTAAATCTAGGAGGTTGACTGGAGAAGCCTCCCTTTTTTGTGACCACATGCATCTTGTGTCACATACCAGGCACATTGACAGTGACTTTGCAGCATGCCTGAGATGTTCTGTTGTATTCAAAGAGAATGAATTCTTTTTCACCTTACGTAGCAGTAACTGATATTTAGTTGTGGTAAGTAATGTCCTGGGAATGCCTGATGCCCACTCTGTTCTCCTTCAGGACAGTCGAACAACTAAAGCCATCTTTGAAGACTCCTAATTGTTTCACTCTTGATTCAGCTAATGCTTACAAGGGGACTAAAGAGTTTAGTGAGGTCTGTGTAGATCCTAGAGAGATACCCATTTGTTTTTCGTGATGACCCTATGACAGGGGCCACATACTTCCACAGGGTGACATCACTTTTGAAGTGTGTCTGTGAGTACTCAGAAAATTGGGTCATTCACACATTTCTGTAACTTGAAAGCTGGCAAAGATTTTGCTCTGGAACTTTCCTTCAGAAGATTCTTTGTGTTCTGGGAGGCTGTGCTGAAATGGACAGAATTCTGGGAAACAGAACTGAGAGATGAAGCTGAAACCTTTAGCCTAAAGCTAGTGTTAATATTTAGGCTTTAGAAATAATTTTTCTGTTTTGATATTTTGTCTGATACAATTGCATGACAATCCTGATTAATAGAAATAAATAGATTTCCTTCTTTATTAAAAAAAGGGTGATTCTAGATACCCTATGCCCTTTATTGAAAGTTAGTAACTGTAGGGAGGCAGACAGTTCTCTGAAATGCATCTAGATCTGAATTCTGACATCATCTTTGGCATTTTGTTAATCCATTTAATTTACACATCTGACAACAAACCATGGCAGGCACAGTAATCTCTGCATCTGACTGTGAATTGTTCTTTGTTGGGTACTATGAAATGTGGTCTGTTTCTTTTGCAAATATACCTGGCTCTTTTTTTTTCCCAGACAAGAGTAAGTAACATCACAAAATACATCTATGAAGTAATTTCTTTCTTAATCTAGAAACTAATCAAAAGTGTCTATCTTTTAAATAATCTGACAAAATGACCTGCAAATCTGGGACTAAAACTGAGATTAGTGGGCAGAAAGAATGAGATATGGGACGAGAGGGGGAAAACAGTCTTGGACTACCAAAGTCAGCCTCTGTGATCTGGAGTGAAACACGTCCTAATCAGATGTTACTACCCCAGTGGTTTTGGGACCGTATAGGAATATAGTTATGGCTGGTGTCACACAGGATAACTTCCTGGAAAACATAGTTCATAGTTCAGGCCTGTGTGGTGACCTGAAAGGCTCTAATCTTGCTCCCAGCTATACAGAGGCAATCCGAGTCCATGTGACAAAATTTCTGTTTTCATTTGTTTGGAGGGGGGGGAAGGTCTTGATTGACTTTTGGTTATTCGTTAATGCCACCTTAAAATAAATTTGTGAGGTAAAAGACTTAAAAGTGTTGAAATAATAAGATGCTTATGTGTTTTTAGTTTATTACTTTTACATATGCATTATGACAGCGTCCCTAGTTGCATTTTTACTTGTTGTTTTTACAAAGACCCCAACCTTATTCAGTCACATGATGGGTTTTCTCCTTGTGATGAAGCCGGGTAGTATCGGGAGGGGGACTTTTTTTTGTAGAAGCTTCACTTGCTGCAGAAATTGGTTGGGCATGGTCAGTACAGCAGGAAATGGGTGAAAGAATTACCCTGGTTGGGCGCTGCAAGACTGATTTTCTTGTCACGCATTCAAGCAAACAATATCCTTCATTTGATGATTATTTGAGTGTTCCTATCTTGTGGATAATTGACTTGATATTGTCAAACCTCATTTGTTGTGTGGCTGACCACTCACAGAATCTTCTCTTTTCTGGATGTGAAAGTCCAGTGTGTACTGTTACCTGTACTGGCAAAAGGGCTCTCAGTATCTCAAGCTGAGCAACTCCCCTTTTTAACTGCCTGTTACACAGTCTTGGTGCACATTTAACATGATGAAAAGTTCCCAGCCAGCTCTGCTTTCTTGGAGGCTGTGTCTGCAGTCCAGCACAGCTGAGCAGCCCCTGCCACAGCCAATGCACTGTTTCTCAGCAGAGTTGGTTGGTCTGAGCAGAGCAAAAGGAGTTGAGCGTGTGTAGATTTCTCTACATGAGACTGTATTGTGCTGTATAGGCAATGTAAGGCATTGCAACTATGGTGGGTCATCACTTTTTCCCAATACTGAACAAGGATCCCCATTAGAAAGTAAACCCACTCTTGTAAAACAACAAAAAAATGGTTTTAGTGAGGGTGTGCACCTCCTACTGCTCTTTGAAATCCCCTCATCTGCTTGATCAGACTTCCTAAGACACTTAAAGAAACAGCACAGATCTTTTTATATCTTTAGTTCATTGCATAAAGTAAATGTATGCCTACAATAAATCACATAAGCTCTCTCTGTCTTAGCTTATATCTCTGCTTTGGCTGTAGGAATACTTACCTGTCTCACATGAACCTCCTGTGATCCAAAGACTCATTCATTATAAATGAATCTTGAGATGCTTGGAGACATGGAAGAAGTGCAGGGTGGTAATATATATTTTTTTTTTTTTTTAAATTTGCTAGCACGAAGTTTTGCCTAATACAGATGCAGGCATTCACTTCCATGTTTTTTCCTTGGCACTCTTGTTCATTTTATTCAATCAAAATAGAAGGAGCAGAGAAACTTTTCTGTTTGTTAAGTTTAACTGTTAAATTAAAAAAAATCAGAAATGGAAGAAACAGATATGACTCTGTCAAAGTCTGCAAAAAACCTAAATGAAAGTTTCTGTGTTTGTTTTTTTGTCTTTTATGTAGTTGCTTCCAAAATCCGTTACCTTCAGGAATACCACAACCGGGTTCTCCACAATATTTACCCTGTGCCCTCTGGAACTGACATTGCAAATACTCTGAAATACTTTTCTCAGACGTTATTGAGGTAAGTTTTAACTAATGCTCTTGAAGAAAAAAGAGCTAAAGAATTGTAGGGGGTATTGATTGACTTTGAATTGGTTGCAAGATTTAATGGGTCAATGCTCAGACAAAAAGAGTCAGAGCATAATTGAAGAAAAAAATGGTATAAATGAATCTTTTCAGTGGCTGTTGCCCAATTTGCCCAGTTAAGCCCCCTTATTGAGTGGCTGATTCTAAAATAAACTTGGTTGATTATGCATTTGCTTGGCCCTCCTAAGACGTAGCTGAACGCACAAACATGCTGAACTTGTGAAGAAAGTAGTTTATGATCTATGAAACGTTAGATGGGTGTACTCATGACCTCCTTGACAGTCCTCGTGCCCCAGAATCCTAGAGTGATGAGCCAGATGAGCAGAACTAGGTTATTATTGTGCCATAGTTCAGCTGACTGTCAGGTTTGGGTTCTGGTTCAGTCCCTTAGAACAACAGGAGTAGACACAAAGTTCTTTACAGATCTGGATTTGGATGGCAACAACAGGTCAGGATTGTTCTGACCCAGGGTTTTGATTTATTCTAATATTTAGTAATAACATACAGTACTGAATACCATGTGATTACAGGGTACATTATGAATAGGAAACACTACCTGTTGCCTTGCTAAAAAAAAAAAAGGAAAAATTGCGAGACTTTATTAGGAATGACATACATTCCACAGTGCTTCCTAGTGGATTCATATTTTGAAATTGCTTTTAAAATGGCTTTTGACCATGAAGAGGTGATTATTATCTGCCCAGATTTTGGCTGGCACTAGTTTTCACATCCAGAAAAATGCAGTTAAAACTCCATTTCTATGCATAGCTTCCTGATTTATAGCTGGAAGATTGTCCCTGATAGTTTGGAAATAAAATGATTTGCCTTATTTGAGGAGAAAACATTAACAAAATACAATTTACCCATACATTTGTGTGCATACCTCTATGATGTATATAAGTTGAGAAGCAAGAATTTAAACTTGAGAGAATGAGAAAAGTTCATTTTAATAGTGAAAGAACCTGAGATGCATCAAAATTCCTGACCCTGTTTATAAGAAGGAAAGACACATAGACAGAAATAATTTTCGGTGGAACATCTGTTCGCAGCAAACTTTAAAACCTCTCATTTACTTTTTAAATTTTTGAGAGCAGAATTGTTTAACCACTGAAATTTGTTTCCTTCCTCATTTAGAGTGCTGAAGAAACTTACGGCAACCAGGAGGACAGTTTTTTTAAAGATTAATAAATTAAATTTTGCCTTATTATGTGGCAGCAGTGGGAAAAAAGTGTTCAAAGAGCCACTAAAGATACCTCTGAAATGTGGCTCTGTTCCCACATCAGGCTGTTATGATGGATTATTTGCACAACACATACTTAAATCGTATTTAAGTAGGGTTATGTATGACAAAACAGCCTCTGCCTAAATACTGTGAGCCTTTAATCTGTTAAAGCAAGAAAGTTGGACTTGTTTCTGAACATTTGCTCTTTTAGCTGCAACTACCAAGTGCTATAATGAGATATGTTTCTTTTGGGTCAGAAATTCACTGAGTCAGGATAGATTTAGAGTCTGCCACTTAAAGAAAGCATCTTTATGCTACTCTGTTGTCTTCACCTTTCTAAGCAGTACAGGTGACACGTCCTGTGTGATAAATTCTTCACACTGCAGGAGCAGTGATGTTTCTGGGCTTACTGAAAAAGCTTTATACTTAGCACCTTTGAGAGCAGAGCAGAAATCAGGGCAGCAACTGCACAACTGAGCAACTCCATTTCTTTATTTCATGTTCAGAATGGGACTGAACCAAAATCCTATTGTTGATAATGGTGAACCTCGTGGGTTAGAAGTGATACTCGTATCTGATACCCAAGTCTACACAAGTGGCTTTGTCCTTCATGATCTGAGATCTGATGAGCCTCAGAACTAAAAAGGCATGAGAAATTAAAGCCAAGACTTGAATCTAAATTTAAGTGGACTGATTTCTGATACTCAGCAAGGTCAAATTCACATTCTACATCCCTGTAACTGGGGAGTTTGAACTGTGGGTCAAAGCCTGAGTGCTATGGCTGAACCAGTGTAAGTTTATACACTTGCTGATACTAAGAAAGAAGCTGGATAAAAAAGCAAAACAACACACCCTGTATTTAGTGTGACAGATGGAAAGAAGGAAACTCCCACCCACTGTATGCAGATCTCTGCGAGATTTACCCTAAAACTAAACAGACTGGTTAAGAACCTTTCTGAAGAGCATGTTCAGAAATTTCTTTGAATATTTTGCATGCCAAGTCTCCTTTCTGCCTCCTGCATTGAGACTCCATTGTACAAGGTTTAACACCAATGATAGAAGTACATGGTGGAGAATAATCTTTCTAGCTTCAAACCAAACATATGCAATGAATTTGGGCTGCTAAGAGAATGTTGATCAAACAGTAGCAAAAATGCCCATTGATTTCTGGAGGTTTTAGATTGGTTGTCATCATCTAATATTTTAAAATAACTTTAAAAATGTTTCCCAGTTTATCAACTCTCCTTGCAGCTGATTTTTTTAGGTCAAACAATTCTTGATGAACATATGTAGTCATAGAAATAATGGAGGAATAGTGATTAATCAGATTTTACTGTTTATTACAATTTTACCTTTCCATGTTATGGACACGTTGACTGTGTTCTTTTCAGTGGGACATGCCCACTGTTTTGAATGACATTGATATCTGGTGTCATTTTGCTAGCTAAAGATGGATTGCACAAGGGATTAACTTGCTCCTTTGCTCTGTATGCAGCCTTCATAAATTACAAGTTCAGGGGTGGGGGGAACAGATGTGGAATGGCTGAAAAAAAATTCCTTATTTCTATGAACAAACATCACATAAAATCACCATACACAATGCATAGCACATTGATTCATTTAGTTCTTCTTTAGTTTTCTCTTTGGGAAAAGCATTTCTTTACATTACAGCATGAATTTGTTTCATGCCCTGCTCATTTTCAGTGTTTCCTCCCTCATTTGAGGAATGATCTAAGGCTTAATAAACATCCTGCGGAAGAAGTTATTATTTCACATTTTCCTGAAGAAAATTCTCCATATGTATTTCTAAATAAAACATTTTACATAAGAAATAGTTATAAATGCCTTGGTGGCTAACTAATGGTCAAGCTTGTTTTGCTGCCTTGGTGAGATGTAATTCTCTTGTAGGCATTCTAGGAAACCTTTCCAGGAAGGCAGTAATTTTGGGATAGATTTGCAGCAAAGATATACACATCTTGAAACAAACCTTGGTAGCTTTGTCCCTTGTCACAGAGCAGGTTCAGTATGGAGTAAGTTCAGTATGGAGTTATGATATGCAGACATTCCAAATTCTCAGTACTTGGTTTGAATGAAAACAGAAGCAAAGTGCTGTTATTGTATCTTGGTCTTAAGGGACTTCCTAGATTTTCAGTTTTGACACTTCTGTTTATTGCTTTTAAAAAATATGGGTCAGGCGGGTCAGGCAAAAGCCTCTGTCTGAATTTTTTTTTTTAATAAATCTGGTGTGATTCCAGCTGGAATTTAGATCTGGTCTTATTATTGTTGAACAGAAGGATGCCCTGCTCAAGGTACAAGCATGCTTTGGCCTCTAATCCATAGATGGGCCGTAGCTCCATGTAAAAAGGAAGGATTAATATTCTTTCTAGAAATAAGTGCACTTGAAGTGATGTTTTGGCAAGTAAAGAGATGGGTAATTGGTATCACCTGTTGGTAGACAAGAAAGGAATATAGCGTAGTACCTTCATATCTCTAAACATGAGCTGCAAATTATGGCAAATGAACATCAAGCAAATTAAAAGGAATCAGCACTCTGGTAATTTCTTTTTAAAGTCATACTAGATCTTGGGTGATTTTCATAAACACTGCCATGACAGTCACCATGTTTCTTATACTGGACGTTGGGTAACAGAACAAAAATAGTCTGCCAAATATGTAAGGAACAATAAAAAAGGAAAAAAAAAAGTGTATAGTTTCTTAAAACAGACCGAGCCTGCCATCTCTGACTGCAAGTGTGATGTGATAGTAGCCATTTGGCATAGAACTGTTTTTGTAAAGATGTTTTATATATGTGGCAAATGAATGACACCTTCTCTTGTAAGCACCTTAGCAGGAGTTTGGTTTATTTGTGTAAATTGTTGAATTGACATGGAAGTACGATGTATCTTTGCTAAGGTGATTATATGATGGGGATTTCTGTACTGTTAAAGAGAACAGAGGTTTCCAGAAGTGATCCCTCTTGACATAACTCTGCTCTTCATGAGTCAGTGGAAATTTTAATGCTACTGGCTTGTCTTTTGTAAGTTTTAGCAGTGACTTTGGGAACAGAGTTAAACCAACAGCAACTGCTTTTGGAAATCCTAACCACTGAGAGGTGCAAAATGTGCTTAAAAAAAAAGGCGCATTGTGTGTGGTTTAATATATTTAAAAGGTGTATTATATTTTATAGGCACATATGAAGATTATGAACTAATCCTATAATTGCTTGATAACTAAACTATAACACTGCTTAAGTGACAATTTATTTCTATTTAAAATAGTGGGGTTTATTTTTTTAAAAAATTAATTAGATTAACATGTTTACAACCATGTTTGCAACATTCTTAAAATGACATAACAAGCTGGTTGACGTATAGCCTCTATTTTGATTCCCACTAAATCCTTTTTATTTTTTGAAATTATCTCTCCTTTAATTTGTAGTGAGTTTTGTTGAATAATAACGTAAGTAACAGCAGGAATGTATGGTTACATACTGTCTGATCTGCAGTTACATAATTGATCTTGCTTGCTTAGCCCTTAGATTTTTGAAGGTAACTATTTACCTAAGGAGTGTTTGTATTCATAAAGTAAAATGTTTCCTCCCTAAACATGGGCAAAATTAAAAACACACATAAACAACCATTATCATTAGCTCACAAACATATGCCAAAGACCATCTACTATATATTATTTTATAACTTCTCCAAATGTAGTTTAGTTAACATTTTAGAAATATTATATTATTTCTAAATCCATGTGCCTGTTTAAACTTCATTATCTCAAATGATACTGAGTGAGTGGTCATGAAACAGTATCATAAAATACATACAGACATTATTTTAATGCAATAAACATGTGATTTTTAAGACTATCTTAACAAACACACATGTTTATTCTTTGCTAAAACATGTTTCTGCAAGTGCCACACCTATATTTTGCATGTTTTCAGTCAGTTGGCTCAAAAGATTGTAGGGGGAAAAAAATAAATCTCTCAAAATCTTCAGAATCTCAGAGTGAAATACCAGCCTATTTTGACACAGCTATTTTTCCATAGCAAACAGTTTTAATTCTCAGAATTTTTCTTAACTGTGAAACATGGGTAGGGCACTGAAACATGCATTTTTATATTTTTGCTCCTTATGAACCAGATAACACATGAGATGCAATGAAATTTTCCTAGATGTCAATTTTTAATTCCCTTATCTTGAAGCATGAAAGTAAATGGTTGCTAGATTTGTAGATACACTGGTTTTGGTAGTGATTGCATCTTATGTGGGATGTATCTGGTCTTTTATTATTTGTTTTATAGTGTCATTTCAATGTAATGTGCTGTTCTTTGTGTCTTTGTTGTCTCTTTTTTTTCTTTGTCCCCCCAACAGCATTTTGTCCCGCACAGGGAAGAAGGAGAATCAAGATGCCTCCAATTTGACAGTGCCCATGACCATGTGTCTTTTTCCTGTGCCATTCCCACTCACCCCATCTCTAAGACCACAGGTCAGTTCCATCAACCCTACTGTTACTCGCTCCCTCCTTTACAGCGTCCTGCGAGATGCTCCATCTGAACGTGGCCAGCAAAGTCGTGATGCTCAGTTATCAGACTACCCATCTTTGGACTATCAAGGACTTTACGTGACACTGGTGACACTGCTGGATCTAGTTCCCTTGCTACAACATGGTCAACATGGTAAGCAGGCCCTTGAACCCTTCCAATATGCTTAACTTCAGTGCTGTGAATCCGTGAGTGGTGATATGCAGTAGAAGAGATGGGCCTAAGCTGACCTGGATCTGGAATTCAAATCTTCTGGGATGTGTTTATATCTAAGTGTTTGGTTTGACTTTCTTAAATAAAAGACTTTTTTTGCTAACTGTGGATTTGAGTTTGAATTCTGAGATTGTCTGATTTTTAGTGATATGCTGGTGGTATGTAACTAAAATACAATGGTCTGTAACAAAAATTAGACAGATGGGTCTAAAAATATCCAGATTTTTGACTTGAATCTGCTGGGATAACTTCAGACTGTCTTTTTGGGGTGGATCTCTTGAAAAGGCACGAAGAGCTTGCCGATGTGTATCTGGCCTATAGCAAATATACAGATTGAGTGTTTTGGTGAAGGTCCATCTCTAAACAGAATATAGTATATATCTAATTGAAGAAAAAACATGGTATTTGTGCTTTGAGATGGCTTTAAAATATTCCTGTGTAAAAGGATGGCAACATCTTTGTCTGGCTCACAGAAAAGCAATATTGTCTTATGTTTTGAATTAGTTATTTGCAAGCTTTTTTTGTGACTGTGTTGTATTTGTACTGTTTTCCCTCGAGTTCCGCATCTGTCTGCTTCTTGATCTTTAGGCTTTCTGTACTGGGATTCAGTAGCCCGGTATTCTCCCTTTGTTACATTAGCCAAATATTAATTTTCACTGTGGTATCAGGATGTATTAATTACATAGTTCAGTATAGGAAGATTGTTGTCAATCTGATAACACCGCTGAAATTCTTTAGGAGAAAAGTTGTGTCTGTTAAATGCTGAATTCCTTTTGAGCTGGCAACAGCATGTTTGAATCAAAGAGCACTGCAATATGATGAAGTATGATCTTGCAAAAGTGGGGCTCCCAGCAGGTTGTAGATTTGTTGACTTATCTTCAATTTCTAGAAATTTTGGAGTTAATTATCAGAACAGTTTTCCTAAGTAGATAACATGGTGATCATTAATAATCAATGGAGACCTGTAAAGAAAAAATAACACTGAGCAAACACAATGTCTCTCCTTGCATGGTTTTCCTCTCCTTAGTCAGGTTATGTTGCTGTGTCACTTGACATCCTAATGGGCAATCTGGGACATGGTCCCACCAGAGTAAGAAAGACACTCTGGGAGTAATTACCAGTGGCTCAGCAGCTGGAAAGGGATACCAATGGGAAATCTTACTGGAGTCTGTGCTGGGTCTAGTGTTATTAAATATTTTAATTTTTTTTACTTAGCGTATAGAATTGAGAGAGCACTTTGATTTGCAAGTGTTATCAAGATGTCATTTGTGTGAAAGATACGTCGTCATTCAGAGTAATTGTAGCAAATTGCAGCCTGTTTTGAAACATCTTCAAAGGAGAAATATAAAATACTGTGTTTAAATGGGAGAAATCAAAGGAAATGGGGAAAATACTAGCTTGCATCTGTACTGCAGAAAGATCTGGTGTTAACAGTAGAACAGAGCAGATCATAACTCACCAATATATTAATATTATTCTAGCACTAAGTAAACAATTTTTTTGTGTATGAGACACCAAAGCATTATGCTTATTATTCTAAAAGCCCTACCATGGCCTCAGCTGGAGTAAAATTTTCAGATTTGTCCATCTAACTTCAAGAAAAACATGGAGTATTTGGGATGAGTCCAGGAAAAAGAAACAAGAATGACTTGAGGTCTAGGAAATGTGAACAGTGGGGAAAAACAGAAAGAACTTAGTATGTCTATCTTAGAGAAAAATGGAAGGAAGATATGATTATCATATGCAAATATGTAAATGTTACTGTGAGGAGAAATGAACTAAACCAGTCTATTTGTGTTACAGTTAATTAGGATAAGAAATGTCAGCAAGCAAAATTTTTTTTAAAAAGAAGGTCTTTTTATGATAAAGATAATTACGATGAATTGACAGGAGAAGGAGTGAACTGTCTTGCAGATTTTTAAGAACAGTTTAGATAAATATCTGCCAGGAATAATTTGGTTGACTCATGCTTGGGGCAAGGGGAGGTCACTTGCTATTTTTATGGGTTTGTGTGTGGAGAATTACATTTTGCAATACAACTTGTTATTTATTTCTTCCTCAGCCTAGTACTTGACTAAAAGAAATATATATATTTTTTTATCACAACAATCAATGTTGTTTGGGTAAGTACAACTGCTGTGCTAGGCAATCCTGAGTTTCGGCCCAATCAGATTATAAAAGACACTGTATTTAGCTGAGAAATATGAATTGCAAGAGAGAAGCACTCTCTAGCACTGGGGGTCTAGTCAGACCCTTGCATAGAAGACTTGCCAGAACCACTGAAATGGAGAGCCAATTTTTAATCTTACTATGACCCGGGATGTTTACAGCTACAGATATCTCTGCACGTTACAGAGACAGTTTTAAATTGCACTGGTTTTACAGATGAGACCGAAGGCCTGTGTAATGTACTTAAGGCTGGGGAGTAAGTAACAAAAGGAGAAAGGCCTTCTGATGTGTTGGGATCATCATACAGGTTGAAACTTGGGGTTCATTGAGTGCTGTAACTTTTGTCAGAGGGTTATGGGCACCAGCTCAATTCCTCATTTGGGAGAGAGTGTAAAGATTCCACATGATGGCACAGATACATAATAAATTGTCCCTTCCCTTCAGATCTTGAAGTGTTGTGCAGTTATTAAGTATCCTTTCCAAAGACTTATACTATGATAATTAGAATAACTATGGAAATTCCTGATAAATATTCTTTTTCTTTTAAGCCTTGGCCATTTTTGGCCTCAAAGGCTTCCCAGGAAATCAAGATCTGTAGTTTAATCATGTGTGATTTGAAAAATGCGGTGATGCTTCCTGTAGTCAATATGTGTGGGGTACTTTGCAGCACTCTTGATGGTAATTAAGATAAAACCCTTATTTTAATATGACTGATAAAGACTAGAATGCTTTTTGCAAAAGCTGGACTTTCAATACAACATGCATTTCAAATTCTGATTATAGTAACATCTCTGCTTAAATACAAGCCATCTTATGTTAATCACTCTATGATTAAAGTCAATATTGATTTAAATCTATTATTTTATTGTGGTATTCATATTCCCTTCAGACTCTTCTGATTAGTGTTCAACAGCTGTTTCCCTCAACTTAGGAGGGGCTTAAAAATGATGAGTGAAGTCACTTGCCTATGGTGATTAGCTTCCCAAATTATTTCAAGAGGAAAGCTTGAATTTAAATGTAATTTATTTTTATAGATTTGTAAACAAAAAAGTACATAGTCATAATTACTTTTTCATTGTAATGATTCTTTATTTTTTTTCATTTTATTCAACAGATCTTGGGCAATCAATTTTTTACACTACTACATGCTTACTTCCTTTTCTCAGTGATGATATTTTGAGTACTTTACCCTATACAATGATTTCAACACTAGCTACCTTTCCTCCATTTCTGCACAAGGATATTATAGAGTATCTCAGCACATCTTTTCTGCCTATGGCTATATGTAAGTAGAACAAATAGTATTGTTTTGTCTTGGTGCATAATAGTATCAGACTGTAGGAGTCAGAGCTGGGTCTGTCATAGTATTGTGATGGGATATCAATCTACTGTATATATGCAAAATAATTTCATGTGACTACTTTTCAAAGGGAAATAATTCTATAATTTGTATTTCTTTATTATGCTATGTTTTTGTGTGAATTCTTCCTTCATTTAAGGGGTGAAGTTCACCTTATTTAAGAAATACTAGGTTTTCAGCCTCATAGAACTTCCAGTGCCAACAGTGGGAGTTTTGAATACAGAATCAATGGGCAAACTGCTCCTGAAATGAATAGATGCAATAGCAACATGTGTAACTTTTGCATCTGGACTATATCTGGATGTACAAGTATGATTCTTCTCAATGTAATGATGTTGTGGGGAATTTCTGATTTTTCTTTGTCTTTTCTGCACTTTCTTTCTTAAGTGCTGTACTAAATAGCTGTGCCTGTAAATGTCTCCTATCCACAAGTGTTAAGATTGAATTTGATGGTGCCTACCTTTTTTCCTCTTTTGTTTTTCTTCCCCTCCCTGACGATGTCACGTGATTACTTAATTATGTAGTCCTTGGACAATGTGGATCCTAAGGTGTGTTTTGGGCGGTCATCCATGTACCTGATAAAAAGCTTGATGGGATTTCAGTAGTAACAAGAAACGTAACCATATTCTGCAGATGGAAGCATTAGGGTCAATATTGAGTCAGTTTTAACCAACAGGTCTTTTACTGTGTGGGATCAAACACTGGAACAGTTTGCTAGAGTAGTTGCAGATTCTCCATCCTGGTACATGCTCAAAGCACAACTGGTCCTGAGTACCTGCTCTAGTTACTTTTCTTTGAGCAGAGGGGTCAGACAAGATGATCTCCAGGCGTCCCTTTTAACATGAACTGTTCTGTGATTCTGTGAGAATGTCTCCTACTTACTCTGTATTCCAGACCTTTATGGAAAAACATGAACAACTTTTGTACAGAGATCAACACTGATGTCAATTAAGCATGTAGAAGATGCTGAAAGAAGCATGGTCCAGTGTTGAGATTTAGATTTTATGTAAACTTATCACGTATGTTTTCTGACTCGACTAGTCAATGATCTTGGAAAAAATCCCTTACCTCTCCTGTACCTCAGTTTTCCCATATGAAATAGTAATTGTAATTAGACATTGTATTGAGGTTTTCTCTGTTACCTTTGAAGGTCTAATGACAATATGCAAATGAATATTGCTAAGATATAAGTCATATATATGTGCAATATAGTTCCTCTTCGGGTTAAGAACATAATGCTGCATTAAACAACTCTTTTTTCCATTAGTGCTATCTGTTAAAGAGCAGCTGGAGTTGGTGACTTATCCTGTCTGTCCTCAGATCTGTAGAACTATTCCTCAAAATAACTGGTTGAGCCAAATGCTTGGTTTACTTAAATAGATACTGTTCCCGAACTGCCCTTGACAGAGATTGCATTCGTGCATTTGCATTTGTCATGCTGCCTTTCTCCTCAAACAGTTTTGGTGAGATCTCTATATGAAACCAGTCTGCTGCATTTTAAATTTGGCTTCTAGTAGTGTCCTACTTTTTTTGCTGATGGCCACATTTTAATTGCCCAGTTGGAGCCGCTGAGTATTTTCCAATTTAAATCCATACAAGTAGACCTTGCTGTAATAATTTGGGGGGCTCTTATTTGTGTGGATGAGTTTCGAAAACAAATGAGTGAAGTGCAACGAAGAGAGCCATAGTGATGCTGGATCATGTGGAGAACAGACAGAGAGAAATTCTCCATTTTCCCTTCCCTTCTTTTTTTCTGGTTGAGTGCTCTTTTAATTGGTGTCCTAGTCTTTCCCCGCTGGCAATTATATGCTCCTTTACAAGGCGAGTGCAGAACCTCTCCTTCCTCTAGTGTTCAGCTGTGATTCAAACTGAAAGGGAGGATTCAAGAGATTGTGTAAGCAGTTGGAGAGCAGATGGGAGGGATGAAAACAGCTCACTGAGCTGGTAGCTACAGTTCTGTGCTTCTATCCCAAATGCTTGGTATTTGGGTCCTGGCAGCCAGGCTTGGGAAAGTACTGTGAGGATGGAAAGATATATGCCACATCTCTGTGTAGGAGGTTGCCTTCAGAGCCGTATTGCCATGTAATAGTTCAGCAAATAAACACCTACACTCTGCAGGGTTTTTCCAAGTCTACCATTTAATAGTAGCCCACTTCATAAGGAGACCAGAAGGAACTCCAGCCACTTTCTGTGTGAGGTCAAAGTTACAATGTAGCTTAGCTACAGTGCTACTGTTTATCATTATCTTAGCACAGTTCACATAACAGTGGGGACTAATGTTTCTGGTATGTAGCTGTAACTTGAGCTCATACCGTGTGCTCCTTGAGAAGTGCTCTGCCACACGCCAGCAGCTATCACCAGCCCCAACCCTTCGTCAGTGTGCCTCAACAGCAGGCTTTCCGTTTTTTCTTGATTCTTTACCCTCCAGTTCCTTTTCAACCCTTCCTACAATCCAAGGCTTAGGTGGACTTGGCTATATAAGTAGTGTTATTTTGATCAGTCTGTGGGTTCTGAAGGAGGGTGCCTGAGAAGATAACTGGTTAATGCAGCTCTGGAAATGAAATCTGACTGATCTGGAAAACCAGGTGTGTGCTCTGTGAATCAATATCTAGTCATCTTTCTCTTTCACCAGAAAAGGTGGAATACAGAAAGTTTCTAGTTTTTTAGGTTTTATTTTGTTTGTTTTGGTTTTGTTTGTTTGCTTGTTGGGGGTTTTTTTGTTAGGTTTTTTGACTTTTTTTTTTCTTTTTTCCCCCCTTTTTCTTTATTTCTTTTGTTTTGTTTTCATGACATGGTACCTTAGGAATTTTATTTGCATGGGTTTAAATCACTTACATGCTATTGTCACCTATGACAATAGAAAATTTATATATTTTTTGCCCTTTCTTTTAAGTGGGATCCTCAAAAAGAGAAGGTGTTCCAGCACATGTCAATCTGTCTGCATCATCGATGCTAATGATTGCAATGCAGTACACATCAAACCCAGGTATGTGTAAACATGCAACACAGTATCATTCTTTCTAAAACTATCAGTCAGGAAGAATTGTCAAATGCAATCAGAAAAGTTTAGGTGATGGGAAGAATCTGTGTCATTATCCAGCACAGGATGAAAAGTAATTGATTTTAGTCAAAACTGGAATTTCTGAACATCGTGCTGGAAGTAATCATTATGTAGATAAGAGATCTCATTGTGATGAAGAAATAGGATTTTGCCCAGGATTGGAGATTCTGGTCTACTCTTGTTTGACATCAGAAAATAGTGTTAATATATATAACATCAGTACTGGAGAGAAATACCACTTACCTTGACTATAGGAACTCATAGTAACAGTTTATCTTATACTATGATTCATCTACCATCAAGTTCACAACTGGTACTATCTGTTAAAGAAAACAGGTAATGCTGGCTGCAGGCTCAATGGAATGATAAAGAATTTAAATGTAATCATGAGTATCTAAACACAAGGCCAAGGCCATTCTCTCTCACGGTGACACAATCCCAGTTAAATCAATGGGATCACATTAAAAAAATGGAAACAAAATCTAACCCCAAGGAGCTGTTAACGTTACACGATAGTCAACTATCTCCTGTTTTATATAGATGGGTAGATGGTGTGTGTGTGAGGTGTCACATCACGATAGTGTACTTCACACAGGTAAATAAAAGCAGCACACCATTCTTAAAAACTACTTGCAGAAGTCAGTTTTTTTCATGAAATGTTCTATTTTTGTTTGTAAATTCCATGTTCAAACCATCTGAGAAAAACATTGCCCTGTGGTTTTTGGGAAATCAAACGTAAAGTAGTTCATTTGGCTCTCTTGTTTGTTTGGTGCAGAGTGGCTCCTGTAGCCTTTGGTATTCGTGGGAATAATGTATTGTTACATATGACTCCCATTGTTACCTCAAGATGAATGAAAAGATACTCATTTACATTGTGGCAGAGGGATAAAATTTAAATGAATCATCAGGTATTCTTCAACTAGATGTGTTTGAGAAAGATCTCCATTGCTGTACAAAAAGCTGTACACTCATGATAATCATCTTACTGCATTCCTGAACAGAAACAAGTTACCAATATTCAATTTCTAATATTTTATGATGACTCTCAGGGCAATGATTCTTTAGCACTTTAAAATAAAAAATAATTGAATAGACTTTCGGATGGACAAAGCAAAGCCAATCAACTAATTAAATCATTTCTGTAACCTGAGTTTCCATTTCCATATTAAGACTATGCTGTCTCTTTTCTCTCAGTGTATCACTGCCAATTATTGGAATGTCTTATGAAATATAAGCAAGAAGTATGGAAAGTAAGTTTACGATCATATATACTTTGTGGAAATGACTGTGTTTGGGTAGCCGTGAAAACCAGATGGCTTGAAAAGTGAACTGACTGTGTGCCAAGAAGTTATAAATGATCTTTTTATCCAGTCCTCCCTCTGGATTATGGAGAGGAAGATCCCTCTAATTTCTAGTTTACAGAGACAGTTCCATGTTTTGTGGAACAGAGCTCTGTTTCCTAAGTACCATGTCGTTGTGGCTCCAATTAGCAGAAATTTTAATAACTAGCAGTCTTCTCAGTTCACGTGGGACTGGATTTTTCGAGAACTATTTGTGAGTATTGTCATCATTTGAATCTGCTCTGGATTCAGTTCTTTGTCTATATCACACCTCTTTGCTCCATGGCTATATGGGGAGTTCATTTTGCTCTGTTAGTACACTGCAGGGTGGGTGGTAGCTGTTACATGCTCTGATCAAAGTCAGAAGAGCTGAAGTTAGTCATCTAATCTGTCTGTAAGAGCTACAAAGGAAGTTTGGTAGGGCATGAAATGTATTAATTTTGTATGTTCAGATATCTTTGAAAACAAGGACTATTTTGAATTGTGGTTTGTTACCTTCTAAAAATAAACACTTTGTGCATGTCTTTCCTTAGGATTTGCTATATGTGATAGCCTATGGACCATCTCAAGTTAAACCTCCAGCAGTACAAATGTTATTTCACTATTGGCCCAATTTAAAACCCCCTGGGGCAATTAGTGAGTACAGAGGACTGCAGTACACAGGTCAGTGCAGATGGTTTTGTGTAGGCCAAAAGAAATAAATGATCAGAAGTATGTTAAAGTCACATATTTACAGTTCTATGATGTATTTTGAATTTTTTTGTTTGATGAGTTGTACTTTCATAAGTATTCAATATCTGTTTATCTGCATTTTCAAAAGATGTTATAAAAAATAAAAACTCAGATCATGGCTAGTAAATACGTTGTCTTACTCCCAATATTAACTAAACCAGAACAGGAGAAGGAACAGGAAACACTCTGTTTGTTCCAAG